>NC_091252.1:5000-10000 GCF_042477335.2 Ovis canadensis
AACCCTAACCCTAACCCTAACCCTAACCCTAACCCTAACCCTAACCCTAACCCTAACCCTAACCCTAACCCTAACCCTAACCCTAACCCTAACCCTAACCCTAACCCTAACCCTAACCCTAACCCTAACCCTAACCCTAACCCTAACCCTAACCCTAACCCTAACCCTAACCCTAACCCTAACCCTAACCCTAACCCTAACCCTAACCCTAACCCTAACCCTAACCCTAACCCTAACCCTAACCCTAACCCTAACCCTAACCCTAACCCTAACCCTAACCCTAACCCTAACCCTAACCCTAACCCTAACCCTAACCCTAACCCTAACCCTAACCCTAACCCTAACCCTAACCCTAACCCTAACCCTAACCCTAACCCTAACCCTAACCCTAACCCTAACCCTAACCCTAACCCTAACCCTAACCCTAACCCTAACCCTAACCCTAACCCTAACCCTAACCCTAACCCTAACCCTAACCCTAACCCTAACCCTAACCCTAACCCTAACCCTAACCCTAACCCTAACCCTAACCCTAACCCTAACCCTAACCCTAACCCTAACCCTAACCCTAACCCTAACCCTAACCCTAACCCTAACCCTAACCCTAACCCTAACCCTAACCCTAACCCTAACCCTAACCCTAACCCTAACCCTAACCCTAACCCTAACCCTAACCCTAACCCTAACCCTAACCCTAACCCTAACCCTAACCCTAACCCTAACCCTAACCCTAACCCTAACCCTAACCCTAACCCTAACCCTAACCCTAACCCTAACCCTAACCCTAACCCTAACCCTAACCCTAACCCTAACCCTAACCCTAACCCTAACCCTAACCCTAACCCTAACCCTAACCCTAACCCTAACCCTAACCCTAACCCTAACCCTAACCCTAACCCTAACCCTAACCCTAACCCTAACCCTAACCCTAACCCTAACCCTAACCCTAACCCTAACCCTAACCCTAACCCTAACCCTAACCCTAACCCTAACCCTAACCCTAACCCTAACCCTAACCCTAACCCTAACCCTAACCCTAACCCTAACCCTAACCCTAACCCTAACCCTAACCCTAACCCTAACCCTAACCCTAACCCTAACCCTAACCCTAACCCTAACCCTAACCCTAACCCTAACCCTAACCCTAACCCTAACCCTAACCCTAACCCTAACCCTAACCCTAACCCTAACCCTAACCCTAACCCTAACCCTAACCCTAACCCTAACCCTAACCCTAACCCTAACCCTAACCCTAACCCTAACCCTAACCCTAACCCTAACCCTAACCCTAACCCTAACCCTAACCCTAACCCTAACCCTAACCCTAACCCTAACCCTAACCCTAACCCTAACCCTAACCCTAACCCTAACCCTAACCCTAACCCTAACCCTAACCCTAACCCTAACCCTAACCCTAACCCTAACCCTAACCCTAACCCTAACCCTAACCCTAACCCTAACCCTAACCCTAACCCTAACCCTAACCCTAACCCTAACCCTAACCCTAACCCTAACCCTAACCCTAACCCTAACCCTAACCCTAACCCTAACCCTAACCCTAACCCTAACCCTAACCCTAACCCTAACCCTAACCCTAACCCTAACCCTAACCCTAACCCTAACCCTAACCCTAACCCTAACCCTAACCCTAACCCTAACCCTAACCCTAACCCTAACCCTAACCCTAACCCTAACCCTAACCCTAACCCTAACCCTAACCCTAACCCTAACCCTAACCCTAACCCTAACCCTAACCCTAACCCTAACCCTAACCCTAACCCTAACCCTAACCCTAACCCTAACCCTAACCCTAACCCTAACCCTAACCCTAACCCTAACCCTAACCCTAACCCTAACCCTAACCCTAACCCTAACCCTAACCCTAACCCTAACCCTAACCCTAACCCTAACCCTAACCCTAACCCTAACCCTAACCCTAACCCTAACCCTAACCCTAACCCTAACCCTAACCCTAACCCTAACCCTAACCCTAACCCTAACCCTAACCCTAACCCTAACCCTAACCCTAACCCTAACCCTAACCCTAACCCTAACCCTAACCCTAACCCTAACCCTAACCCTAACCCTAACCCTAACCCTAACCCTAACCCTAACCCTAACCCTAACCCTAACCCTAACCCTAACCCTAACCCTAACCCTAACCCTAACCCTAACCCTAACCCTAACCCTAACCCTAACCCTAACCCTAACCCTAACCCTAACCCTAACCCTAACCCTAACCCTAACCCTAACCCTAACCCTAACCCTAACCCTAACCCTAACCCTAACCCTAACCCTAACCCTAACCCTAACCCTAACCCTAACCCTAACCCTAACCCTAACCCTAACCCTAACCCTAACCCTAACCCTAACCCTAACCCTAACCCTAACCCTAACCCTAACCCTAACCCTAACCCTAACCCTAACCCTAACCCTAACCCTAACCCTAACCCTAACCCTAACCCTAACCCTAACCCTAACCCTAACCCTAACCCTAACCCTAACCCTAACCCTAACCCTAACCCTAACCCTAACCCTAACCCTAACCCTAACCCTAACCCTAACCCTAACCCTAACCCTAACCCTAACCCTAACCCTAACCCTAACCCTAACCCTAACCCTAACCCTAACCCTAACCCTAACCCTAACCCTAACCCTAACCCTAACCCTAACCCTAACCCTAACCCTAACCCTAACCCTAACCCTAACCCTAACCCTAACCCTAACCCTAACCCTAACCCTAACCCTAACCCTAACCCTAACCCTAACCCTAACCCTAACCCTAACCCTAACCCTAACCCTAACCCTAACCCTAACCCTAACCCTAACCCTAACCCTAACCCTAACCCTAACCCTAACCCTAACCCTAACCCTAACCCTAACCCTAACCCTAACCCTAACCCTAACCCTAACCCTAACCCTAACCCTAACCCTAACCCTAACCCTAACCCTAACCCTAACCCTAACCCTAACCCTAACCCTAACCCTAACCCTAACCCTAACCCTAACCCTAACCCTAACCCTAACCCTAACCCTAACCCTAACCCTAACCCTAACCCTAACCCTAACCCTAACCCTAACCCTAACCCTAACCCTAACCCTAACCCTAACCCTAACCCTAACCCTAACCCTAACCCTAACCCTAACCCTAACCCTAACCCTAACCCTAACCCTAACCCTAACCCTAACCCTAACCCTAACCCTAACCCTAACCCTAACCCTAACCCTAACCCTAACCCTAACCCTAACCCTAACCCTAACCCTAACCCTAACCCTAACCCTAACCCTAACCCTAACCCTAACCCTAACCCTAACCCTAACCCTAACCCTAACCCTAACCCTAACCCTAACCCTAACCCTAACCCTAACCCTAACCCTAACCCTAACCCTAACCCTAACCCTAACCCTAACCCTAACCCTAACCCTAACCCTAACCCTAACCCTAACCCTAACCCTAACCCTAACCCTAACCCTAACCCTAACCCTAACCCTAACCCTAACCCTAACCCTAACCCTAACCCTAACCCTAACCCTAACCCTAACCCTAACCCTAACCCTAACCCTAACCCTAACCCTAACCCTAACCCTAACCCTAACCCTAACCCTAACCCTAACCCTAACCCTAACCCTAACCCTAACCCTAACCCTAACCCTAACCCTAACCCTAACCCTAACCCTAACCCTAACCCTAACCCTAACCCTAACCCTAACCCTAACCCTAACCCTAACCCTAACCCTAACCCTAACCCTAACCCTAACCCTAACCCTAACCCTAACCCTAACCCTAACCCTAACCCTAACCCTAACCCTAACCCTAACCCTAACCCTAACCCTAACCCTAACCCTAACCCTAACCCTAACCCTAACCCTAACCCTAACCCTAACCCTAACCCTAACCCTAACCCTAACCCTAACCCTAACCCTAACCCTAACCCTAACCCTAACCCTAACCCTAACCCTAACCCTAACCCTAACCCTAACCCTAACCCTAACCCTAACCCTAACCCTAACCCTAACCCTAACCCTAACCCTAACCCTAACCCTAACCCTAACCCTAACCCTAACCCTAACCCTAACCCTAACCCTAACCCTAACCCTAACCCTAACCCTAACCCTAACCCTAACCCTAACCCTAACCCTAACCCTAACCCTAACCCTAACCCTAACCCTAACCCTAACCCTAACCCTAACCCTAACCCTAACCCTAACCCTAACCCTAACCCTAACCCTAACCCTAACCCTAACCCTAACCCTAACCCTAACCCTAACCCTAACCCTAACCCTAACCCTAACCCTAACCCTAACCCTAACCCTAACCCTAACCCTAACCCTAACCCTAACCCTAACCCTAACCCTAACCCTAACCCTAACCCTAACCCTAACCCTAACCCTAACCCTAACCCTAACCCTAACCCTAACCCTAACCCTAACCCTAACCCTAACCCTAACCCTAACCCTAACCCTAACCCTAACCCTAACCCTAACCCTAACCCTAACCCTAACCCTAACCCTAACCCTAACCCTAACCCTAACCCTAACCCTAACCCTAACCCTAACCCTAACCCTAACCCTAACCCTAACCCTAACCCTAACCCTAACCCTAACCCTAACCCTAACCCTAACCCTAACCCTAACCCTAACCCTAACCCTAACCCTAACCCTAACCCTAACCCTAACCCTAACCCTAACCCTAACCCTAACCCTAACCCTAACCCTAACCCTAACCCTAACCCTAACCCTAACCCTAACCCTAACCCTAACCCTAACCCTAACCCTAACCCTAACCCTAACCCTAACCCTAACCCTAACCCTAACCCTAACCCTAACCCTAACCCTAACCCTAACCCTAACCCTAACCCTAACCCTAACCCTAACCCTAACCCTAACCCTAACCCTAACCCTAACCCTAACCCTAACCCTAACCCTAACCCTAACCCTAACCCTAACCCTAACCCTAACCCTAACCCTAACCCTAACCCTAACCCTAACCCTAACCCTAA